>NW_027667766.1:955000-957500 GCF_963924665.1 Micromys minutus
TCAATATTTACTGAATACCCAGCCTCGGTGAATGAAAAGTTGAAAGGACAGTCTAACCAGCCAAAACGACTGGGAAGTCCTCGGAATAAACTGCACGTCCGATATGAATGAAAACGTGCCCCGGTGACTGAAAAGATGAAATGACCTGCGAACCACTCCACAGGACAGGTAAGTCCACGGAATGAGCTGCACATCGGAGGTAAATGAAAAGTCTACCCGGTGATTGAAATGTTGAAACGACTCGAAATCACCTGAAACGACAGTGAAGTTCACGAAACGGGTTGCACGTCACAAGTCATTAAAAACGCTGCCCAGGTGACTAAGAAGTTTTAACGACACGCGAACCACACGAAACGACTGTGAAATCTCAGTAATAGGTTGCATGTCGTAAATCACTGAAAACGCTTCCTTGGTGACTGAAAAGGTTACACGCTTCGCAAACCTCACTAAACGACTATAAAGTACCAGAAACATACGGCGTGTGGGTTATAATAGAAAACGTTGCCCCGGATACTGAAAGGGTAAAACGACCCGGAAATGACCCAAAACGACCAGGAAGTTTTTGGAATAGGCTGCACATAAGAAGTGACTGAAAACACTGCCCGACTGACAGAAAAGTTGAAAAGAACTGGGATCCATCAAAAGCGACAGGCATGTTCCCAGAATAGGCTGCACATTGGAAGTACCTGAAAACGCTTTCCTGGTGAATGAAAACTTGAAATGAACTGAGTCTCACCCTAAGTGACTGGGAAGTCCATAGAGTAGACTGCACGTAGGGAGTGTTTGAAAACGCTGCCTCGGTAGAAACGATCTGCGAATAACCCAAAACGACTGTGAAGACCTTGGATTAGCTGCACGTTGGTAGTTCCTGAAAACGCTGCCCCGTGACTGAAAGTAGAAACGACAGGCGAAACAGCAAAAACGACTAGGAAGTACCCGGAATAAGATGAACATCGGTTATGACTGAAAACGCTGTCCCGCTGACTGAAGAGTTGAAAGAATGTGTGATTTACAAAAAAAGACTTGGAAGTACCCAGAATAGACTGCACGTCGGAAGTGACTGCAAACTTCACCGGTAAATTTAAATAGACCCGCGAACCTGTCAATGTCTCTGGGAAGACCAAGGAATCAGTTGCACTTTGGGAGTGACTGAAAACAATGCCCGAGTGACTGAAGAGTTGAAACGACCTGGAAACCACACGAAACTACTGGTAATTTTTCGAAATGAGCTGCACATCGGAAATAAGTGAAAATGCTACACAGATGACTGTAAATTTGAAACGATCAGCGAACCAGTCAAAGCAACTGGGAAGTCCACGGAGTGGGTTGCACGTCGGAAGTGATTGAAAACGCTACGCGGGTGACTGAAAAGTTCAAACGACCCGTGCACAATCCTAAACGACTGGGTAGTCACAGGAATGGGTGACATGTCAGAAGTGACTGAAAACGCTGCACTGTTGACTGAAAAGTTGAAACGAACCGGGAACCACCCGAAACATCTTATAAGTCACCGGAAGGGTTGCCCGTAGAAAGTGACTAAAATCGGTGCGCTGGTGACTTACAAAATTATTCGACCCGCCAACCACACAAAACGACTGTCTCTGAAACGTATTTCATGTCGGTTGTGACGAAAAACACTGCCTCAGAGACTTAAAAAGTTGAAACTATCTGCTATCCACCAAAAGCGACTGGTGAACCCCCGGCACAGCGGCTATTTAAAAGTGACTAAAACGCTACCCCTAAACAGTGAAATGTAGAAACGAACTGCCCCAGAAACTTTAAAGGTGAAACGGTATGTGAACCACCCGAAATGACTGGAAGTCCCAGAAATGTGCTGCATAACGTGACTGAAAATGCGTGTCTTGTTACTGAAAAGTTGAATGAAACCGAGAACCACACAAAACAAATGGTAAGTCCATGAAACGGTCTGCACGTCGGACATGACTGACAACGCTGCATCGGTAACTGAATATTGAAACGACACGCGAACCACACAAAAGGATTGAGAGGTCATCAGAACGGGATGCACTTAGAAATTGACAGAAGACACTGCCCATTGACTTAAAGTTGAAATGACCCGCGAATCACCCAAAATGACTAGGAAGTCCCGAGATTAAACTGCACGTTGGAATTAATTGAGAACGCTGCTCTGATGACAGAAAACTTGAACCGTGATCCTCCTTAAACGACTGGAAGACCCGGAATGTGCCGCAGTCCCGCTTACTGTAAAGTTGAAACAACTCACAAACCACCAAAAACGACTGGGAAGGTCACCGAATGGGCTGCACGTAGGAAGTTACGGAAAACGCTGCCCCAAGTGAATGAAAATAGAAAACACTCGCGAACCTCTGAAAACGACTGGGAAGTCTCCGGAATGTGCTTCACATTGGAAGTGACTAAAACGCTTACCGGGTGACTGAAAAGTTCAAACAACCCACAAAATTCACAAAAAGACTGGGAAGTCCTCAGAATGGGTTGCACGTCCGAATTAACTGAAAAT
>NW_027667766.1:1012500-1022500 GCF_963924665.1 Micromys minutus
CCTAACCCTAACCCTAACCCTAACACTAACACTAACCCTAACCACTAACCCCTAACACTAACCAAAACCCTAACCCCTAACCTTAACCCTAACCCTAACCCTAACCCTAACCCTAACCCTAACCCTAACCCTAACCCTAACCCTAACCCAAATCTAACCCTAACCCTAACCCTAACCCTAACCCTAACCCTAACCCTAACCCTAACCCTAACGGTAACCCTATCCCTAACCCCTAACCCTTACCCTGACCGTAACCCTAGCCCTAACCCTAACCCTAACCCTAACCTTAACCCTAACCTTAACCCTAACGCTAACCCTAACCCTAACCCTTTAACCTTAAACCCTAAATTCTAAACCCTGAACAACCATAAATCCTAAACCCTGAACAACCTTAAATCTTAAACCCTGAATAACCCTAAACACTAACCTCTAAACAACCCTAAACAACCCTATTCACTAAACCATAAACAACCCTAAACACTAAACACTAAACAACCCTATACCCTAAACCTTAAACACTAAACCCTAAATAACCCTAAACCCTAAACCATTAACACTATACCCTAAACAACACTAAACACTAAACCTAAAACAACCCTAAACCCTAAACCTTGAACGCTAAACCTTAAACAACTCTGAACCCTAAACACTAAACCCTAAACATCCCTAAACTTTTAACCCTAAACACTATACCCTAAACAATCCTAAACCTTAAACAATCCTAAACTCTTAACCCTAAACCCTAAACCTAAACCACCCTAAATCTTAAACAATCCTAAACCCTAAAACCTAAACCCTAAACACTAAACCCTAAACCCTAAACCGAACAATAACCATAACCCTAACCAAACCCTAATTTTAACAACTCTGCGCATCTGCAACACTCGGTGCATGCGCAACACACTGCACATGCGCACCACTCTAACTCTAGCCCTAACCCTAACTTTAAACTGAACCCGAACCCGAACCCTAACCCTAACCCTAACACTAACCCTAACCCGGGTACAAACCGAAAAGACTGGGACTCTCCGATATGAGCTGCACATCGGAAGTATCTGAAAACGCTGCCCCTGTATCTGAAAAGTTGAAAAGACCCACGAAACACCCAAAACGACTAAGAAGTCCCCGGAATGGGTTGCATGTCAATATTTACTGAATACCCAGCCTCGGTGAATGAAAAGTTGAAAGGACAGTCTAACCAGCCAAAACGACTGGGAAGTCCTCGGAATAAACTGCACGTCCGATATGAATGAAAACGTGCCCCGGTGACTGAAAAGATGAAATGACCTGCGAACCACTCCACAGGACAGGTAAGTCCACGGAATGAGCTGCACGTCGGAGGTAAATGAAAAGTCTACCCGGTGATTGAAATGTTGAAACGACTCGAAATCACCTGAAACGACAGTGGAGTTCACGAAACGGGTTGCACGTCACAAGTCATTAAAAACGCTGCCCAGGTGACTAAGAAGTTTTAACGACACGCGAACCACACGAAACGACTGTGAAATCTCAGTAATAGGTTGCATGTCGTAAATGACTGAAAACGCTTCCTTGGTGACTGAAAAGGTTACACGCTTCGCAAACCTCACTAAACGACTATAAAGTACCAGAAACATACGGCGCGTGGGTTATAATAGAAAACGTTGCCCCGGATACTGAAAGGGTAAAACGACCCGGAAATGACCCAAAACCACCAGGAAGTTTTTGGAATAGGCTGCACATAAGAAGTGACTGAAAACACTGCCCGACTGACAGAAAAGTTGAAAAGAACTGGGATCCATCAAAAGCGACAGGCATGTTCCCAGAATAGGCTGCACATTGGAAGTACCTGAAAACGCTTTCCTGGTGAATGAAAAGTTGAAATGAACTGAGTCCCACCCTAAGTGACTGGGAAGTCCATAGAGTAGACTGCACGTAGGGAGTGTTTGAAAACGCTGCCTCGGTAGAAACGATCTGCGAATAACCCAAAACGACTGTGAAGACCTTGGATTAGCTGCACGTTGGTAGTTCTTGAAAACGCTGCCCCGTGACTGAAAGTAGAAACGACAGGCGAAACAGCAAAAACGACTAGGAAGTACCCGGAATAAGATGAACATCGGTTATGACTGAAAACGCTGTCCCGCTGACTGAAGAGTTGAAAGAATGTGTGATTTACAAAAAAAGACTTGGAAGTACCCAGAATGGACTGCACGTCGGAAGTGACTGCAAACTTCACCGGTAAATTTAAATAGACCCGCGAACCTGTCAATGTCTCTGGAAAGACCAAGGAATCAGTTGCACTTTGGGAGTGACTGAAAACAATGCCCGAGTGACTGAAGAGTTGAAACGACCTGGAAACCACACGAAACTACTGGTAATTTTTCGAAATGAGCTGCACATCGGAAATAAGTGAAAATGCTACACAGGTGACTGTAAATTTGAAACGATCAGCGAACCAGTCAAAGCAACTGGGAAGTCCACGGAGTGGGTTGCATGTCGGAAGTGATTGAAAACGCTACGCGGGTGACTGAAAAGTTCAAACGACCCGTGCACAATCCTAAACGACTGGGTAGTCACAGGAATGGGTGACATGTCAGAAGTGACTGAAAACGCTGCACTGTTGACTGAAAAGTTGAAACGAACCGGGAACCACCCGAAACATCTTATAAGTCACCGGAAGGGGTGCCCGTAGAAAGTGACTAAAATCGGTGCGCTGGTGACTTACAAAATTATTCGACCCGCCAACCACACAAAACGACTGTCTCTGAAACGTATTTCATGTCGGTTGTGACGAAAAACACTGCCTCAGAGACTTAAAAAGTTGAAACTATCTGCTATCCACCAAAAGCGACTGGTGAACCCCGGCACAGCGGCTATTTAAAAGTGACTAAAAACGCTACCCCTAAACAGTGAAATGTAGAAACGAACTGCCCCAGAAACTTTAAAGGTGAAACGGTATGTGAACCACCCGAAATGACTGGGAAGTCCCAGAAATGTGCTGCATAACGTGACTGAAAATGCGTGTCTTGTTACTGAAAAGTTGAATGAAACCGAGAAACACACAAAACAAATGGTAAGTCCATGAAACGGTCTGCACGTCGGACATGACTGACAACGCTGCATCGGTAACTGAATATTGAAACGACACGCGAACCACACAAAAGGATTGAGAGGTCATCAGAACGGGATGCACTTAGAAATTGACAGAAGACACTGCCCATTGACTTAAAGTTGAAATGACCCGCGAATCACCCAAAATGACTAGGAAGTCCCGAGATTAAACTGCACGTTGGAATTAATTGAGAACGCTGCTCTGATGACAGAAAACTTGAACCGTGATCCTCCTTAAACGACTGGAAGACCCGGAATGTGCCGCAGTCCCGCTTACTGTAAAGTTGAAACAACTCACAAACCACCAAAAACGACTGGGAAGGTCACCGAATGGGCTGCACGTAGGAAGTTACGGAAAACGCTGCCCCAAGTGAATGAAAATAGAAAACACTCGCGAACCTCTGAAAACGACTGGGAATCTTCGGAATGTGCTTCACATTGGAAGTGACTAAAATGCTTACCGGGTGACTGAAAAGTTCAAACAACCCACAAAATTCACAAAAAGACTGGGAAGTCCTCAGAATGGGTTGCACGTCCGAATTAACTGAAAATGATTTTGCGGTGACTGAAGAGTTGAAACGACCTGAGAATTACCCAAAACAACTGGGAAGTTCCTGGAACGAGCTGCACGTCGGAATTGACTGAAAACGTTGTCCAGGTGAATGAAATATTCCAATTTCGAGCGAACCACGCAAAAAAGAACTCAGAAGTCATCAAAACGGGCTGCTCATAGGAATTGACTGAGAATAGTGCCCCAATGACTGAAAACTTGTAATGAAACGCCAATCGCCCATCTTTACTGGGAAGTCTCCGTTATGGGATGAACGTCGGAAGGTACTGAAAAAGTTTCCCCGGTGACTAAGAAGTTGAAACAACATGTGAGCCAGCAAAACGACTGGGAAGTATCCGGAATGGGATGCACGTCGGAAATGACTGAAAATTCTACCCGGTGACTGTAAAGTTTAAACGTTTCGAGAACCACCCAAAACGAATGGGAAGTCACCGGATGGGCTGCATGTCTGACATGACTGAAACGTTGCTCATTTGACAGAATAGTTAAAAAGACCCGCACACAGCTCAAAACGAGTTGGAAGACTACGGAACGGGTTGCATGTCTGAAGTGACTGAATCGCTGCCCCTTTGGCAGAAAAGTTGAAACGACCCGCACACAACTCAAAACGAGTGGGAAGACCACGGAACGGGTTGCACGTTGGAATTGACTGAAAACTTTTCTTCGGTGATTGAAAAGTTGAAATGACCCGCAAATCATGGAAAATGACTGGGAAGTCCTGAGAAAGAACTGTACGTCGAAAGTGACTGAAAACATATCCCTGTGACTCAAAAGGTCAAACGACCCGTGAAGCTCCCAAAACGACTGGTAAGTCTTCTGAACGGGCTGCACGTCGGAGTTGACAGAAAATGCTGTACTGGTGACTAAGAAGTTGAAGCGACCCGCCAACCACCCAAAACGACTGGGAAGTTCTCAAAATGGGCTGCTCATAGAAAGTGATTGAAAAAACTTTCAAAGACTGAAAAGGTGAAACAACCCGCAATCCACCAAAAACGACTGGGTACGCCCTGGAATCGGCTTCACGTCCTTTGTGATAGATAACGCTGTCCCGGTGACTGAAAAGTTGATACGTCTCGTGAACCACACATAACGAGTGGAAAGTCCCCGACACATGCTGCACGTCGTGACTAAAAATGCTGAAACGGTGACTGAAAGTTGAAACTACACGCGAATCACACAAAACAACTGGGAAGTTCCCGAAACCTGCTGTACTTCGTTATTGACTGAAGACACTACCCCAGTGACTGAAAAGTTGAAACTACTACTTTCCCTTTTTTCTGTTTCTTTCTCTCTCCTACCTCTTATCTCTTTTTTTCTTCATCTCTCCATTCTTGCTCTTTACCTTTATCTCCTTTCTCTCCTTTTTCTCTCCATCTGTTGCTGCTCTCGACTCTTTTTCCTTTTTGTCATCTCTCAATTTTTCACTCTCCTTTTTCTTCTCTTTATCCTCTCTTTCTCTGTTTTTCTCTTTCTCTCTCTTTCTCCTCTCTATTTCTCTATCTCCTTTATCTCTCTCCACTCTCTCCTTCCCCTCTATCTTTCTGTCTCTCCCCTCTCTCTCTCAACTCTCTTTCTACTCTCTCTCTTATTCGTTCCTCTCTCCTCTCTCCTCTCTCTCCTCTTTCTCTCATTTTTTTCTCTTTCTCTCTCCTCTCTCTTTCTCTCCATTATGTATTATTCTCTCCCTCCTCTCTGTCCTCTTTCTCTTTCTCTTTCTCGCCTTTCTCCTATCTCTCACTTTCCTCGCTCCTCTCTGTCTCTTTGTTGTGTCTTTCTCCTCTCTCTTCTCTCACTCTTTCTGTCTCTCCTCTCTCCTCTCTCCTCTGTCTTCTCTCCTCTCTTTCTCCTCTTTCTAACTTTCACTCTTCTCTCTTTTTTCTGTCTACTCTTTATTCTCTCTCTCCTCTATCTCTTTTTCTCTCTCCTCTCTCTTGCTTCTCCCCTGTCTTTTACGCTTCTCTCACTTCAAAACCCTAAACACTAAACCCTAAACCTAAACCACGCTAAAATTTAAACAATCCTAAACCCAAAACCTTAAACCCTAAACCCTAAACCCTAAACCTTAAACTTAACAATAACCATAACACTAACCATAACCCAAACCCTAACCCTAACCCTAACCCTAATCCTAACAATATATCCTAAACCCTAACCCTAACCCTAACCCTAACCCTAACCCTAACCCTAACCCTAACCCTAACCCTAACCCTAACCCTAACCCTAACCCTAACCCTAACCCTAACCCTAAACCTAACCCTAACCCTAACCCTAACCCTAACCCTAACCCTAACCCTAATCCTAACAATATACCCTAAACCCTAAACTTAACCGTAACCCTAACCCTAACCCTAACCCTAACCCTAACCCTAACCCTAACCCTAACCCTAACCCTAACCCTAACCCTAACCCTAACCCTAACCCTAACCCTAACCCTAACCCTAACCCTAGCCCTAACCCTAACCCTAACCCTAACCCTAACCCTAACCCTAACCCTAACCCTAACCCTAACCCTAACCCTAACCTTAACCCTAACCCTAACTCTAACGCTAACCCTAACCCTAACCCTAACCCCTAACATTTACCCTAACACTAACCCTAACCCTAACCCTAACCCTAACCCTAACCCGAACCCTTACCCTAACCCTAACCCTAACCCTAACCCTAACCCTAAACCTAACCCTAACCCTAACCCTAACCCTAACACTAACACTATCCCTAACCACTAACCCCTAACACTAACCAAAACCCTAACCCCTAACCCTAACCCTAACCCTAACCCTTTAACCTTAAACCCTAAATTCTAAACCCTGAACAACCATAAATCCTAAACCCTGAACAACCTTAAATCTTAAACCCTGAATAACCCTAAACACTAACCTCTAAACAACCCTAAACAACCCTATTCACTAAACCATAAACCACCCTAAACACTAAACACTAAACAACCCTATACCCTAAACCTTAAACACTAAACCCTAAATAACCCTAAACCCTAAACCATTAACACTATACCCTAAACAACACTAAACACTAAACCTAAAACAACCCTAAACCCTAAACCTTGAACGCTAAACCTTAAACAACCCTGAACCCTAAAAACTAAACCCTAAACATCCCTAAACTTTTAACCCTAAACACTATACCCTAAACATTCCTAAACCTTAAACAATCCTAAACTCTTAACCCTAAACCCTAAACCTAAACCACCCTAAATCTTAAACAATCCTAAACCCTAAAACCTAAACCCTAAACACTAAACCCTAAACCCTAAACCTAACAATAACCATAACCCTAACCAAACCCTAATTTTAACAACTCTGCGCATCTGCAACACTCGGTGCATGTGCAACACAGTGCACATGCGCACCACTCTAACTCTAGCCCTAACCCTAACTTTAAACTGAACCCGAACCCGAACCCTAACCCTAACCCTAACAACTAACCCTAACCCGGGTACAAACCGAAAAGACTGGGACTCTCCGATATGAGCTGCACATCGGAAGTATCTGAAAACGCTGCCCCTGTATCTGAAAAGTTGAAAAGACCCACGAAACACCCAAAACGACTAAGATGTCCCCGGAATGGGTTGCATGTCAATATTTACTGAATACCCAGCCTCGGTGAATGAAAAGTTGAAAGGACAGTCTAACCAGCCAAAACGACTGGGAAGTCCTCGGAATAAACTGCACGTCCGATATGAATGAAAACGTGCCCCGGTGACTGAAAAGATGAAATGACCTGCGAACCACTCCAAAGGACAGGTAAGTCCACGGAATGAGCTGCACGTCGGAGGTAAATGAAAAGTCTACCCGGTGATTGAAATGTTGAAACGACTCGAAATCACCTGAAACGACAGTGGAGTTCACGAAACGGGTTGCACGTCACAAGTCATTAAAAACGCTGCCCAGGTGACTAAGAAGTTTTAACGACACGTGAACCACACGAAACGACTGTGAAATCTCAGTAATAGGTTGTATGTCGTAAATGACTGAAAACGCTTCCTTGGTGACTGAAAAGGTTACACGCTTCGCAAACCTCACTAAACGACTATAAAGTACCAGAAACATACGGCGCGTGGGTTATAATAGAAAACGTTGCCCCGGATACTGAAAGGGTAAAACGACCCGGAAATGACCCAAAACGACCAGGAAGTTTTTGGAATAGGCTGCACATAAGAAGTGACTGAAAACACTGCCCGACTGACAGAAAAGTTGAAAAGAACTGGGATCCATCAAAAGCGACAGGCATGTTCCCAGAATAGGCTGCACATTGGAAGTACCTGAAAACGCTTTCCTGGTGAATGAAAAGTTGAAATGAACTGAGTCCCACCCTAAGTGACTGGGAAGTCCATAGAGTAGACTGCACGTAGGGAGTGTTTGAAAACGCTGCCTCGGTAGAAACGATCTGCGAATAACCCAAAACGACTGTGAAGACCTTGGATTAGCTGCACGTTGGTAGTTCCTGAAAACGCTGCCCCGTGACTGAAAGTAGAAACGACAGGCGAAACAGCAAAAACGACTAGGAAGTACCCGGAATAAGATGAACATCGGTTATGACTGAAAACGCTGTCCCGCTGACTGAAGAGTTGAAAGAATGTGTGATTTACAAAAAAAGACTTGGAAGTACCCAGAATGGACTGCACGTCGGAAGTGACTGCAAACTTCACCGGTAAATTTAAATAGACCCGCGAACCTGTCAATGTCTCTGGGAAGACCAAGGAATCAGTTGCACTTTGGGAGTGACTGAAAACAATGCCCGAGTGACTGAAGAGTTGA
Source organism: Micromys minutus (assembly GCF_963924665.1). NCBI lineage: Eukaryota > Metazoa > Chordata > Mammalia > Rodentia > Muridae > Micromys > Micromys minutus. Next base: position 1,020,937 of record NW_027667766.1, read on the forward strand.
AACGACCTGGAAACCACACGAAACTACTGGTAATTTTTCGAAATGAGCTGCACATCGGAAATAAGTGAAAATGCTACACAGGTGACTGTAAATTTGAAACGATCAGCGAACCAGTTAAAGCAACTGGGAAGTCCACGGAGTGGGTTGCACGTCGGAAGTGATTGAAAACGCTACGCGGGTGACTGAAAAGTTGAAACGACCCGTGCACAATCCTAAACGACTGGGTAGTCACAGGAATGGGTGACATGTCAGAAGTGACTGAAAACGCTGCACTGTTGACTGAAAAGTTGAAACGAACCGGGAACCACCCGAAACATCTTATAAGTCACCGGAAGGGGTGCCCGTAGAAAGTGACTAAAATCGGTGCGCTGGTGACTTACAAAATTATTCGACCCGCCAACCACACAAAACGACTGTCTCTGAAACGTATTTCATGTCGGTTGTGACGAAAAACACTGCCTCAGAGACTTAAAAAGTTGAAACAATCTGCTATCCACCAAAAGCGACTGGTGAACCCCCGGCACAGCGGCTATTTAAAAGTGACTAAAAACGCTACCCCTAAACAGTGAAATGTAGAAACGAACTGCCCCAGAAACTTTAAAGGTGAAACGGTATGTGAACCACCCGAAATGACTGGGAAGTCCCAGAAATGTGCTGCATAACGTGACTGAAAATGCGTGTCTTGTTACTGAAAAGTTGAATGAAACCGAGAACCACACAAAACAAATGGTAAGTCCATGAAACGGTCTGCACGTCGGACATGACTGACAACGCTGCATCGGTAACTGAATATTGAAACGACACGCGAACCACACAAAAGGATTGAGAGGTCATCAGAACGGGATGCACTTAGAAATTGACAGAAAACACTGCCCATTGACTTAAAGTTGAAATGACCCGCGAATCACCCAAAATGACTAGGAAGTCCCGAGATTAAACTGCACGTTGGAATTAATTGAGAACGCTGCTCTGATGACAGAAAACTTGAACCGTGATCCTCCTTAAACGACTGGAAGACCCGGAATGTGCCGCAGTCCCGCTTACTGTAAAGTTGAAACAACTCACAAACCACCAAAAACGACTGGGAAGGTCACCGAATGGGCTGCACGTAGGAAGTTACGGAAAACGCTGCCCCAAGTGAATGAAAATAGAAAACACTCGCGAACCTCTGAAAACGACTGGGAAGTCTCCGGAATGTGCTTCACATTGGAAGTGACTAAAATGCTTACCGGGTGACTGAAAAGTTCAAACAACCCACAAAATTCACAAAAAGACTGGGAAGTCCTCAGAATGGGTTGCACGTCCGAATTAACTGAAAATGATTTTGCGGTGACTGAAGAGTTGAAACGACCTGAGAATTACCCAAAACAACTGGGAAGTTCCTGGAACGAGCTGCACGTCGGAATTGACTGAAAACGTTGTCCAGGTGAATGAAATATTCCAATTTCGAGCGAACCACGCAAAAAAGAACTCAGAAGTCATCAAAACGGGCTGCTCATAGGAATTGACTGAGAATAGTGCCCCAATGACTGAAAACTTGTAATGAAACGCCAATCGCCCATCT